>NC_136072.1:18941004-18976004 GCF_964261635.1 Lissotriton helveticus
CGGGACGGCTCATAAGACGTTAGTAGTCCCTGCAAAGGGAGAGGAGACCGCCCGTTGATGATCCGGTGGCACGTGCATAGTGCTTTCAATTCTACCCTACTTCTGACCGGGAGCCAGTGCAGCGACCGGAGGGCAGCAGCGGAAGCGGCTCTTCTGGGTAGTTTAAGCACCAATCGTGCGGCGGCATTCTGCAGAACCTGTAGGCGGCTGAGATTCTTCTCCAAGGTCCCTAAATAGAGGAGATTGCCGTAGTCCATCTTTGATGTAACTAATGCATGCACCAAAGTTTGTCGGGCTTTTAAGGGTAAAAACTTCAGAGTCTTCCTAAGACTTTTAAGGGTCCCAAAACAGGATCCGACCACCTGGTTAATCTGGGGGCCAAAAGTGAGGTCAGCATCAAACCAGATGCCCAGGTTCTTAGCTTTCTGGCACGGGATGGGTGTTGGACCAAGGCAGGATGGCCACCATGCCGACGTCCACGCTGAATGGCATCCCCCCACGACCAGCACCTCGGTCTTGCCCCCGTTGAGCTTGAGACAATTGGCGGACATCCAGGCTGCAAGATCTTGCATGCAAGCTCTGAAGATGTCCGCTGAAAGACCGGGTGCACGCAACAGGGAGATAACCAACTGCGTGTCGTCGGCATACGATACTAGTCGGAGGCCGTAGCTCTCTACTAAGGTGGCGATCGGGGCAACATAAAGATTAAAAAGTGTTGGACTCAGGGACGAACCCTGCGGCACTCCCTGGTCCAGAGAGATCCGTCCAGAGTAGTACTCTGAAGTGAAAGGGCAGAAATGCACCGTATTTAAGTAATAGAGTGCATTCCTGCGCTGGTGTCATGTGGGCAGCATAGCGCCAATGCGGGCACCATTGCACCATAGTGCAAGGAGCCTCCGTTGCATGCAGGATTATTTTTGTGCAGGGAGGTGCACCTTCCTGCACAAAAACAATCCTACGCTGTGTTTTCCCCTTTCTATGTATGCTTCAGAATGCCGCATACATGGAAAAAGGAGAAAACGGGGAGAAATAATCATATTTCTCCTTGTCACGCCACGCCTCGGGAGGCGTACGGATTTGACACTTACCCACGTTTACACCACTTTGTAAATGGGGCAGCGTCAAATTCCATGGGTGTTGCATGGGAAATTCTAAAACAACCCCCATGGAACGGCTCCCGGGTGCAGAGAAAGGCGACGCAGTGATTTGCGCTGCGTCGCCTTATTCATGAATTCTGAGGCCCCTCAAAGCCGGGCAGTGTGGCTTTGCGTGGCCTCCTACTGCTACTTTGGCAGCAATTCCTTCAATCTCCCAGGACGAGCTTCTTACATAGAGCGTGAAGGTCAAATCAAGGTCCCGTCTGGATCCTCTGAGGCCTGCCCAATTTAGAGACTGCTTACCGATACTTCTTGGGCCTTTATGCCAGATGATTCATTCTTCTTTCACCACGGCGGTGGTGCCTTCGTCATGGAAGCAAGCAAGGGTGGTCCCCTTGCTGAAAAAACCCTCACTGGACCCTACTAAGCCGGAAAATTTCAGACCAATATCTCTTTTGCCTTGGGTCACCAAAATTGCAGAGGCCCACACCAATTACGTCCTTTCAGGCTTTTTGAATAACAGCGGTACCTTAGACTGCTCCCAGAATGGTTTCCGTCCCGGTCACAGTACCGAGACCGCGCTCTTAGCGGTGAGTGAACATCTGCGGACCATTCTGGAAGAGATACAAACGGTGGCTCTGATACTGCTCGACCTCAGCGCTGCGTTTGACATGGTCTCTCGTCAGACCCCCCTGCGTCGCCTAGAGGAGGCTTGGTTTATCGGTCTGTGTTGGAAAGGCGATCCCCAGGAAGGCAGAAGATGTCTGACTGACCACCCCGAGATCCACCTCTCCTTCTGGAGTTGGCCGAGCACCATCGAGAGGCCCCCTTGGCGAGGCTCCTCTCCTAGAATCGTAACAGTCGAGCAATACCACCACTACAAAGGGGCACCACACAAGAGGTTAGATTCTTAGAGTCTTTATCAGTATTAAAGGTAGGTTCTCTCAGCAATATGTACAAACGGATCGAGGGATCCTTAATGTCTCGGTACTGTGGGAAGGGGGTAGCGGGACAGTCTTAGTACCATCCTGGCACGGGGATACCCGGCGCACAGCTCTCAATCCTGGGGGGTTCCGCAAGGTCGAGCCGCGACGTTGTCAGCAGGGCTCCGAAGATGGTTCAGCGAGGTCGGGCTGCAACAGCGTCAGCAGGGCTCCGAAGGTGGTTCAGCGAGGTCGGGCCGCGACAGCGTCAGCAGGGCTCCGAGGATGGTTTAGCGAGGTCGGGCCGCGACAGCAGGGCGCCGAGGATGGTTCAGCGAGGTCGGGCCGCGACAGCGTCAGCAGGGCTCCGAGGATGGTTCAGCGAGGTCGGGCCGCGACAGCATCAGCAGGGCTCCGAGGATGGTTCAGCGAGGTCGGGCCGCGACAGCGTCAGTAGGGCTCCAATGTTCTAGGGTTCAAAGTAGCGAGTTCTTCTCAGGATCAGCCGCGATTCAATCAGCAGGGCTCTCGACTCCAAGATACAACTACGGACCCATTCAAGAGCTGCCCCAGATATAGGTCTGGAGTCCTTTGATGTCTGGACCCTCGCGCCTGGGGGTCAGAGGGGTCGGGATGAGAGTGTCCAGACACCCAGCAGGGGGGTGGAGCCAGCACCCATGGAGGCTGGAGGGCCATCGAAATTCCCCTCCTCCTTGATCCGTCAAGGGGCCGCTTTAGCACCTGGTCGGATCTTGGTGCCTCGATGTCGGGGCTTTGCTGGGGCTACAGCCGAGGTCGGGCAGAGGCCACGTGGCCCGGACGTGGAGGTGCCAAGATGGAGTCGGGGCCGGAGATGGCGGCCCGGGGTCGGGGTCGGACCCGCAGAGTGGGGCGAGTAGGGGTCGCCGTGTTCCTGAGGGGGAGAGCCGGGGGTCGCCCTGAGTGGCGGCTCTCGTTGAAGTCTGGAGAGGGTAGCTTCAGGGAGGAGATCAGGGGTCGATGCTGACCAGGGCCCACCATGCAGGAGGAGTGGGACCACGCCACGAGGCCGGGTCCAACAGTCTGGCACTGGATTGGTTCCGTTCCTTCCTCTCAGACAGAGCTTTCCAGGTCTCTGCCCCCCCTTCCTCTCTCTCGCCCATTCCATCAAGCAGGGGGTTCCCCAGGGCTCGGAACTGCCCTGTTCTGTTTAAACTCTACGTCCAAACCCTGGCGGGAGTGGCGCGGGACCATGGCTTGACCATGGTTTCGTATGCTGATGACACACAGCGGCTGATGGCCCTTTCCAATGACCATTCTGAGGGCGCCACGGTGTTCCGGAACAGGCTAGAGGCGGTAGCACGCTGGATGAACACCAATTGCCTTCAAGTTAACACCAGCAAGTCAGAAGTGCTGTTGGTGTGGAACGACAAAGGGCTCTAAAGTACGCAGTGGTGGCTGGCGTCCATGGGCAATGCCCTGACCTCTAAGCTGGTGTTAAAGAATCTAGGGATCTGGTTTGACTCCACTCTTGGGTTTCAGGAGCATACCAAAAAGGTCGCTGGTACCTGCTTTGGATGTGGTTCAAAAGTGACGCAGGGCTCTCATAATAAAGCCCCCTTGTTTACCCACCGACAGGAACTGTGAGAGACTTTAGTTTCAGTTCCAGAGCTCCCAATCGTGGCCCGTTATGAACACGCAGAAAAGACTCCGTTCAAAGTAGGCGCTATACAAGAGTAAAAGCTGGACGAAAAAAAAAAAGAAAACTACAAAAACACAACATCCTGGAAAAAGGAAACACTCCTAGGGAATGCAAGATTATGTTAAACCATGTGAAATACACACAGGATCTACATTGCTGACATGGATTAGCCAAATTTTTTTACATTCATTTTTTCAGAATTTGATCAATGTGTTTTTGCTCGGCCCATTTCAATGTCTGTTTTAAATTACTGCTGGAGTTTAGACTTGGATGGACTTAATGCCCTGATGACATTTACACAAACCGAAGTATAGAAGTAATTTAAAGAGATGACCACTGGCAAAGACTTAGGGGGCCAATCTGATTTCAGGTGGATCGTCACCGCCCGACCGGCGGTGGCGATCTGCCCGATATCTTTGCCCGCCCGCCCGCCCTTCAATTACCCCCGCCATATTACAATGGCGGTGGGTACAGCGTTGGACGGGAAGACCGTCCGCCGCTTTACCTCTGGCAGGCAATCGTACCGATTGCCTGCAGTGCGGTCCTGGCCCATAATATGGTGGCGTTGCCTAGCAGGCACCGCCCGCTATATTATGATGTGGGCGGATTAGGGCCTTTCCATGGTGGCGGTGCCTGTCCCGTTGTGCGTTAAATGCACAACATGCCACATTTACATTGCGGCGGGTGGTGCCTGCAGCACCGCCTGCCACAATGCAAAAGATGCGGAATGCGACCATCAGGGTGGCGGTCGCATTCTGATTGCCACCGCGGGACCGCTGCACCTCTGACGGTTGTTCCCGTTTCCCATGACGGTGGCAGGCAGTCGGCAGACAAAGTCCGCCCACCATCGTAATGGGGCCCTAAGTTCGTGTTTTAAGATTCAGAAGAGCCCAGGACTGTCCCTAAACCACCATCGGTCATAGTCCTCCGAGTGCCTGGTGAGCAGAGCGCCCCTGGGTCTGCCTACTCCTTCCTCTCGCAGGACTGCGGGTCCCCTCCCTCACTGGCTGTATCTTTGCCTCTGACACTGTGAGCACTCTGCTGCCTCTCAGTGGGGTCAGCACTATGCAATTATCCCATAGATATGTACCCATATAAAAGCACACATACATACCGATATACATACATGAGAATCACTGACAGACTATTGGAAACAAAAGTATTGTGTGGAAGAAAATCGTGTAAAAAATATTGAGGACCAAAATATCAAAAGGTAGGTGCAAATAGGTAGGTATAGATTTGCTATTCTTAATTCCACATCAGGGCCTGCTTTAGGGCAGTGTGACTGGTGCAGCTGCACCTGCTGCTGACTTTGGGGCGAGGCTCTGCGTTTAAAAATAACTTACAGTTTTAAAGGTAGAGGAACTTCCTTGGGCCTCCATCAATTTTCAGGCAACAATAAAAATGTCAAGATAACTCTGATAATTAATGTTCCTGCAGGTGAGAGATGGAATTTTGTCTAGGGGCAGTTCCGACTCATCATAAAGTAGTGCTGAGGGTTAATGTGCCTGCTGTAAAATGTGTACCATGAAGATCACAGAACAAAATGTGAGTGAACTATGAGCAGCGCTATAAAGAAAATGAAATGTGTGCCAGTGAGGGTCTCCGGAGAGATGACGGGCACCGTTGGAGAGTGGTAGTGAGGGAATCCATGGAGAAGGAGGTCATGGGAGGAGGCAGTGTCAAAAAAGACAGGTGCACCAAGTGCCATCAGCATTAAAGCTGGCACTGCTCCACATCTACTTAACTTGATGATATAGATATATATATATATTGTCAAGGGACATATCTGTGGAATTATATTTAGAAAAACTTAGCTCGCCTATAGAAACTTACCTTCACAATAATATTATCCTTGATATGCTTAACACAATATTTTGTCCACAGTAGTCTGTCTACCCACCCACACATACACTTTTCTGATACTCCAAGCACTTTTACTAAAAAAAACAAGCATTGGCAAATCCAAGAGGTATGGCTTCCATGTAATACATCATTTAAATATATGTATGCATTAAAGTTCTTTGCATACATCGCATGCATAAATGCTATATAGCACATTAAATACAGACCTATGTCGTTTTCACCACTGGGAAACAAAGTAGAAAACATATTGCATTCTCTATGCTTTGTGTACATGAGATTAGAAAAAAATTAACAGGGTGAGAAAAGGCTCACCTTAAGTATATTTTAAAGCATTAGTAATAATAGTTCATAGATTCAGCTGTCCTATTAAGCCAGACCGAAAAACTTGCCATTTAGGCTAACTAGAAAAGGTGGACACCATAACAACAATGCAAGCACATCTTTGTGCCAGTTCTGCATGTTCTGATGTGTGTCAGTTCACATTCACAGGTGACACTGTTTTGGTCAGGGGTTAGCCAAGTTCTTTCGATTTTTCAAAAATGATTGATATCATTTGTTTACTTTCAGGGGCTTAAAGCCAGGCCTCTTCAAAGATTTGTCTGTTGTTGTTCCATTTACATTTTTATTCCATCCACAGAAGTATGGAGAAAAGTTTATCTAATCGTGAGATAAATTGTCACAATTGTCAAGTTGTAGACATTCTGGAGAAGTGTAACATTTTACAACTCTATGATGGGTGCACAAAACACAATTTTATAGCTTCACATGTCTCACTTTGTTACTTTACGCGCAGTAGAAGAAACACTCAAGTAACACGGATTTAAACTTGTGTTGCATTGAACACATATATGTTTTGTACCAACAAACAAAAAGTATCACAGAGTGAATGTGCTATTTTGTATGTAGAAAATATGAAAAAAGGCAGCAGAAGCATGTTCTACTCCTTTAATATATGTGAAAGACGAAACAAAGGCCCTCATTACGATGACAGTCAGAATGAGTCGGTGATCCCGCTTGCCCGATTTTGTTAGGACCGCCACCACGGCGGTCGGAATGTGCCTTTTTGTACTGCGGCTTGCGCTGTGGCTCAGATAAATGTCCCTTAGCACAAGCCTCAGTACAAACAGGCACTTATCAAACGTCCACTGGGCACACTTCATTTGTGTTCTGTGGCACTGGGAAAGTTTACTTTGAACACCATGGCATGCACGTTTACTTTTTGAACTGTGGCAGTGGGTACCTTTACTTTGTGTACTGTGACCCTAGATGCATTTACTTTATGTACCTTGGCACTGGACACTTTTATTCTTAGCTGTGAGGAATTCACGTTTACTTTTTGTACTGCGACACTGGGCACACTTACTTTATGTACTGTGGCACTGGGCAAGATTCCTCTAAGCACAGTGGCATACATGTGATTACTTTTTGTATCATGTCAGAGGATGCATTTAGTTTACTACTGTGGAACGGGTGAAGTTTATTATGATCTCTGTGACATTCATGTGTTGATTTTTTGTACTGTGGCACTGGGCACGGTATTCAGTCAAAATATCGAGTTGGAAATGTCGACTTACACTAATATTGAGTTTTAAATATTGTGGCACAGAAATATCGACAGCAAGAATATTGTGGTCAAGAATATTAACTTTAAGGAAAGAAATATTGATTTAAAAAGTATGGAAATCATTAATACTATTTGCAAAAATATAGTTGTTTAAAATATTGATTTTTTAATTAGTGTTTTGTATTTTAGTTTATATTTTAAATATATGTGATATATTGTTTTGTACAAGTATTGTTCATGATTTTTAATATATGTGTTAAATTTTTAGTAGTTATTAATTTTATTTTAATTACATTTTGTGTTTTGGTTCCGTAGTGGGTTGTGGGTTTATAGGGGAAGAGGGTGGGAATTAATTTAATAATAATAAATTAATTAGTATTTTTTATTTATTAATGTTTATTTCAATAGAGATTTTATAATGTCAATTTTGTTTTAAATTTTTTGGGAAAATGTTAGGTGTGGGTTGTGGGGTTTAAAGGGGTAAAGGGTGGGAAGTAATTTATTTATAATGAATTAATAATTAGTTGTTTATTAATAATAACTAATTAATTAACTATTAATATGGTAACTGTGTAATACATTTTAGGTGGGAGTTGTAGGGCTTATAGGGGTAAAGGGTGGGAAGTAATTTATTCTTAATAAATTAATAATTAGTCTTTATTAGTATTAATTAATTAATTCACAATTAAATTCGGACATTGTGTTATTCATTTTAGTTGTGGTTAGTGGGGTTTTTAGGGGTACAGGGTGGTAAGTAATTTATTTTTATTTAATTAATAATTAATTGAGAATTAATTAGGGCAATTGTTCAATTATTTTCAAGTATTTGGGTTTTGAGTTTATAGGGGTGAAGGATGGGAAGTAAATACATTTTACTTACTTTATAATTAGTTGTTAAATAATGTTAGTTATTTAATTTAAAAAATCATTGTGTAATTCATTTTCTTACAGTTTAATTTTAGGTGTGGGTTTTGGGAATTATAGGTATAAAGGGTTGGACTTTAAATACATTTTAAGTGTTTCAATTAGTTTTTTAATTAATAATAGTTGTCTAATTGATAATGATGATGTTAACTATGCAAATACATGGTTTTTATTTTTGATGTGGGTTGTGAGTTGTGTGGTGTTATAGCTAGGAAGTAAATGGACAAATTGTATGTAATAGTTAATGTTTTTGTTAATGAATAATTTCTACATTTTTTTCTGTTTAATAATTTTTTATTGAGTTTCAGAAAAAGAAAAACATAATCAAACATATGAGCACAATAGAAATATGATATAACAACTAATGTGAAGGAATAGAATATGGGCAAATAATTTAGGAAAGGAGAAAAAGAAAAAAGAAAAAGAAAACAGAAATGATATCATAGAAGTCAGTATGTAATTATATATAGTGTATTATAAGATAATGAAAGATGAGAAAAGAAAGAAAGGAGGAGAAGAGGTGAAAGAAAGAAAAGAAAAGTATAAAGAAGGAAATGAATACATAAAAGGGAGAAACTAAAGATTAAGATAAACACTAAGATGCAGGTGCATTAGTAGAAAGATATGAAGTAAAGGATAACCACAATAGAACAGGTTTATTTTTCTGAGATAGGGAAAGGGAAGAAACGTTAGCAATTCGGTGTTCATCACAAATATAATTCCACCAAATGAACAATAATAATTTAGAGTTATCATTCCAGCAGGATAAGATCACTTTCAATGCGAGAGCAGTACAAATATCAAACAACAAAGAATTAGGAGAAAAAGCATCAAAAGCAGGTGAGGCAGAGCCAAGAAAAATATTTTGCATTGATAATCGAATATTACATTGAAATATTATTTAGATCGTTCAATAACAGTTGACAACAACATCTTATAAATAGAAGCAGCCTTAGGTGTAAGGTCATGAGAAATGTTGTATATCGGTGAGGTAGGGATAAGTGAAGGAGAAGTTGAAGGAAAATTATTAGCTGTTAAATAGGACTGTAAAGCAGATGATATTAAAAGATACTCATGAAGAAACGAGTTAGGCATGTTATATTGTGATTGCAATTGGGAAAATGGAATAATAGAATTATGAAGAACAAGCTGATAAATGCATATAATTCCCTTTTCCTTCCAGTGCTTGTAGTTGAACGATTTACGTCTAAATGTAATAAATGTATTATACCAAATAGTAGAGGACAGCAAACATTGGTGTCGATCAAGACCAACTGACAAGTTATTATATAATAATTGTTGGGAGTGTTTCAAAATTGGATTATTTGAAATAAAAGTACAATTAGACATATATATTATATTTTTGAAAGAAAAATCCCTCAATAGGGAGCGTTCAAATGCAATCCAACGTGGCATAGGAGTGTCAGCAAATTCATAAGTTAAGGCAAAAAATTGTTGAATTAAAAATGCAGAATGATATTGTTTAAATCAGGAAAACTAACACCACCCTCATTTTTTAGACATTTACGTTTTGCAAGGGCAATGGGGGGGATGTCTATTATTCCATAAACATTTTATACAAATAGAAATAACATGTGAGAAATATGAAACAGGAATCCTAAAAAGTACCATGGATAATGTGTATAGGACATGGGGAACAATCATCATTTCAATAGTGTCCAATCTACCCCACCATGACAGGTGGAGAGGCGACCAAAGAGAAGTAATCTCTGTAATTTGGTGATTAATGCATTAAATGAATAGCTGATTGCGTTAGAAAGAGTAGAAGAGAACCAAATTCCAATATATTTTATTTTTGTAAGGCACCAAGTGGAGTTAGTGTTAGTGAACATATATTGGTAGCAAAGGGAGTTTAAAGGTAATACCTCTGTTTTAGAGAAGTTCAATTTATATCCAGAGATGCTAGAATACAACTGAACTTCATGTAAATAGGGAGGTAGGGAGGAAATAGGATTAGACATATACACTAGAATATCATCGGTGTATGCTGACAATTTTGTTTCAGTGAAGTTACGTACAAATCCTGAGATAAGTGAATTAACACGAATGCGTTCAACAAAAGCCTCTAAATATAAAACAAATAATAGGGTTGAGAGAGGGCAGCCATGGCGGGTACCTCTATTCAGGGGGAAATATTTAGAAAAACTGTTATTAACAAAAATACTGGCACACGGGGCAGAATATAACAATTTAACATAAAAGATAACATTTGGTCCAAAACAATACCATTGAAGAGTAGGAAACATGAATTGACATATTAACACGATCAAAAGCCTTCTTGGCATCCAGAGACAATACTGCAAGAGGAAACTGGTATTTTCTACCAAAGGTGATGATATTAGGAAACATTTGAGCATTATCAGCGGCCAACCTGCCCTTAACAAAACCAGATTGATCGGTATTTATCAATAATGGGACAATATTCTCAAAACGAGAAGCAAGGATTTTAGCAAATAACTTGCAGTCGGAATTAATTAATGAGATAGGGCAATCATTTTTACAAAGGGTGTGTTTTTTATCCGGTTTGGCAATAAGGTCAATCAGAGCTTCTATAATGGAAGCAGATGCCTTAGAATCTTCGAGGAAGGAATTAAAAAGAGCAAGAAGATTAGGAGCAAAAATTGAAGAACAAGTGGAAAAGAATTCTGCTGAGAGGCCATCAGGACCAAGTGCTTTAGATTTTTTAAAAGCTCTAATGGCATCCGTTATTTCTTGGACAGTAATCTCACCTTCTAATAAATCAAATTTATCAGACAAGGATGGGGGTTTAGGAAGACCATTAGAAATGGTGTGTATTTTCTGACTAGAGGGGTTTGTGTCATCAGAATATAGTTGTCAGGCTCTGTCTTCTGTTCTCTTCAGGGCTGTGCCGAATTGCCTGTAACCTCCCCCACACAACTCCCCTAGAGTCTGAAGTAATAAACACAGACTACCAAGACAGTCCCGTGAGGGCGGGAAAGGAAGGGGACAGCGGGGAGGGAGTTCTGAAATGACAAGGACAGAGATTTAAAAAACACCCCCGAAACCCCACAATGGTATCTCCTACTGTCCTTCCTTACTCTTAAACAACATGTATCTAAACCCCTACCTGAAAAGGAAAATACAGCAGGCTTTGAATTTAGGAGAATAGATACGGGGCGATACCAGGGATTGCAACCAACTGAAATGACAAACATAAAAAAGACGATGAACTTCTATTCCTATGTGAGGGCTAGGTTAGTTACTAATAAATCGCAGTACATACCACACTCGTATTGTGTTCATTCTAAGGTTGGACAAATCCCTCTGATCAGACACCCCTGAATCGTTTCTCCTGAGTTAGGATAAAAAAGGTGTAGAGAAACGTTGTGGAAATAAATCATAGAAGAAAACAGCAGGCAAGGTTAAATCACCCTAAAACGGTTCCTGCCGAAATGAATAGTTCGTACAATCCTGAGGGGTTCTACAATCTTTAGACACCTCAAGTGACTAGGCACAATGTAGCAAACTCGAAGAACAGTTTGAGCCCAAACCGCTCCGATATCCTTATTCAAGCAAAGGAAAAACAAAGTAAATCTTCTGATCTAAAGTTCTGTCCTGAACGTGTCAGACAGATATCAGGGTTCTCCCTGCAATGAGAAAGCGGAAAGCCTTTCTCGTCCAACAGGGAGAAAAACGCTCGCTCCAAACAGAGAGAACCTTCTTGAGACACGCAGCTGCGCGAAAACCGTTAATGACCCAATGAGTCCTGCACCCGACCCAGAACGGGGTGCAATAGGGCCGAACGAATGAAAGTCTCCAAACAAGATCTTACCGCAACTCCAGTATACCAACCGGTACAACGACCTGGCAAATATTATCGGCACTGCCGGTGATTTTGGCAGGGTCTTAGAGCTGACCTGTTGTTGTTGCCCTTTATCCCTCACGCTAGAGGGGTACCGCCTTAAAACCGCTACCTCTCGCCGCACCCGCTTTGCGGGTGCCGCAGCGTGGTTAAAGGCGAGGGGCTTGTCGGGTTGTGGGTGCTGCCGCTTGCCAGGACCAGGGACGAGTGGAGGAGCTTCTGGCGTGCTGCTCAGGGTGGCGACAGGCAGGGACTCGCTAGACCAGGAGTCCCTGCACAGCCACAGAGATCTTGGCCGTGCCCCCTGGAAGACACGCCCTCTACGCTACCTATATAACATCACGTCGGGCGCGTAGCGGAACGCAAGCGGAACGCGGAGCGAAGCCCGGGCAAAGGGCGGGCAGTCTGTGGCAGTCAGGGGCTGTCAGAGGCTGGGCTGGGCCACCCCCTGTCATCGGATACCTCAGGTACTGTAGGTGATCGAACACTGGCTGAGGGTCTAGCTACTCCGATGTCCACTCGGTCGGGGAAAGTACTAAGGGGAGGTGTTGTGGGGGGTCCTGGGAATATGACGGTAGGCACAATGGACAAATTTATCACCAGAGTAGCTGCTGTCATAGAGAAAAAAATTGAGATGACGGAGAGACGGCTCTCACAGGAATTCCTACCGGCCAGACGCTCCTCGCTTGGGGCAATGGCGCAGGCCCAGTCACCCATCCCTACCCATGCTGTTCTACCTCTCCCTTCGGGGTTGGTTGAATTGCCACGGGTTTCCGCTATTAGAGCAAGCATTGATAGGTTGGAGAGCTTGGTCACACAATTGCCATCCCATACTGGCAGTCCTGTGGCGTTGGGTACACGCACCCTAGATTCGCCGTGTCTCTCCATCGACCAGGATTTGCCATTGTCTCACCCAGGTCCTCCACAGGCTCAGACTTTGCCGTCTTTGGTCCATGATCCTCCAGTTTGTTTAAAAAGGAAAAGGAAAAGGAAAAGGGCTGAGTGTGTGCGGAAGTGTGCTTTTACCACACTGCACAAGCGCTCAAGGAAGCTTGTTGCCAAGGACTTGGCCCCCAAACCAGGCATTGCCTCAGCCTTGGTGAACCCCGAGATGGGAGAAGGGCGTGTCTCCCTAGGTACTACACATGAGGTTGCGCAGGCAATACCGCACGACTCAGCTTCCTCCAAACAAATGGAGGTCCTGATCAAATCCTTACTAGCCCCGCTCATTGACCAAGTTAAGGGCCTCGGGGAGAGGTTAGACAGGTTTGAGCAGACTACACTGGATAACTTCTTCTCATTGAAAACCCTAATTAAATTTCAGTCAAGAGCTAGGGAGGACAGCACGGGCGGGAGTATGGGTAGGCGGGTATCCGGAGATGTATCGCACGCTCCACCCTCGATAACGACTGCACCCACTATTGCAGTCTGTAAGGACCCAATCATTGCCCTTACAACTCCTATCATGGCTAATCCTGGGACCATCACCCATACTGTCCAGGTCCATTCGAGCTCCCTTGAAACTTCTAAAGCTCCTACTACGAATTTGGGCCATTCTAAGACGCCAGCTGACGGGGTTTCAGCTAAATCCAAACGACTGGCTCAGGTAGCGGTTAACGGCAGGGGAGTTGGCCCTGCTCCCCAGGCCAAACCCGCTGCGAGCCATCGGGGAGTTGGTTCTCCAGCTGCCATACCGTCGAAAGCGATTCCAAAAAGCCCACCTGTACATCTCCCCCCAGAGTGCCACCCATATGTTGCTGTTCTCATTAATGTCCCCCCCTTGAAGGATGCTCAGCTCGAAACCCACCAGGCCCTCAAGAATAAAACTCTGCACTGGCTGAAATCTAATAAACCATTACCTAGGGGCTTAGAGGGGCTGATTCTTGGAGTACGTAGGGTGGGCTGGATAGGACATGGCAAGATACGCCTAGAAGGAGATTGTGTGGTAGTCAACTTCCAAGACAGCAGAGTTGCACACACAATCTGTAATCATAACCACGTAGCAGGCGGTCTAGGCATCGATGTGTTGGATTTAACTTATTTCTACCCGCGGCCTGCTATGAATTACTTCGGCTCACCCTATCCTGAGACACAACACAGCCACAGTGGTCGCCCAGAGTCTCCGGCGGCACCACAGTTCCACCTACAGGCAGCTTGGCAAGGAAGGAAGTGGGGCCCCACGGGTTACTGACTTGATGTTACATGTGGGGCGACCTTGGGGGATTACAAAGTGGGCGGGGTTGCCTCCCTTACTGTACTGTCGACTAGCTCACCCACCCCAACAATAAACCATATAGCCCCGTCCCCTATCCGGGAACCTGGCGGAGCACAGGGTACTAATGGAGAGGGCAGTGGTCCTCTTGTCCCGGTCAGGGCAGTTGTCCGCTGCGATGGCGTGCCCAGCAGCATCCCAGCTAACGGATCCCGTTCTTAGGATTTACAGCTGGAACGTGGCTGGAATCGACAGGAAGCTTGCACTGCCAGACTGGAATGCCCTCGTGGAAGAGTACTCAATCTGCATCTTTCAGGAGACATGGAGCAGGGAGCCCACCCATAAGATGGGATATTCTTCCTACTCTATCTCTGCTGTCTACCCGGCATCTGGGAGCGGACGCCCTTCGGGTGGACTCCTCATTTGGGTGGCAACTTCTCTAAATTGTAGAGTTGAGGAGCACCAGACTAATTGCCCTGACCTCCTTAACATTACCCTAAAAGACGCCCGGGGGCCGTGCCATCTTGAACATTTATAACATCTATGCCCGGGGCACAAAGGGAGGTAGACAGTCGCCTACTATTGCTCTCCTAGAGGGCCTGCTAAGGTCATCCCCATTTAAATCATGTACCCTCGTTGCGGGCGACCTAAACTGCACGTTCGAGCCCTTGGGCTCGGACGACACCATGGACTTGGAGGAGGAGGGCCAAAGGAGAGGGATCCCGGCCTTAGAGCTAACTCCGATTTAGAGGTGGACTGAAGTGGCTCTTCAGATTAACACTCTTGGTATGGAGTTCGATCTAAGGGCCCTCAATGGGAGGACACGTTCCGATAAGGCGGGAGCCCACACTTACAACAGGCCAAACCACACGTCAAGAATTGACTATATCTTACTTGACGTGTGCTTATGGAACTCGGTGAGGGATATGGAAGTTGTCACGTCCGTTGAGAGCGATCACAACCTCCTCTCTCTCACTTTGACTCCCTGGTGGTTGGAGGGCAAAACGGGCCCTTTGCCACGTACCATCGTCAAACCCGGAGAATCATCTGTCTCGAACTGTGGTAGGCAGCTGAAGTGGGCAAAGCTCACCCTATACGTGGAGAAGGTTGCAGCCATATCACTTCTTCTGGCCACAGCCCAATGTAAAGTGGTCTCCCATGAGGATGGGCCTGAGGAGGTGTTAGGGACCTTTTGTGACCTGACCACGGCTATAGGCAATTTGTTTAATGCCCCAACTAGATATACTGGGGCGAATACTCGGGCCCGCCCTTTGAAAAGAGAGGGATGGTATACCCATAAATGTGGGGCAAATAAAAAAGCATTGGTAGAAGCAGTTAAATCAAAGTCGCAAATTAGGATCAGGTCGGCTAGGAAGACTTATAACCAAACCTTAAAAATAGCGAAAAAGGAGTGGGAGGAAAAGTTCTGGGCGGACCTTTTGCATGCCAGTCAAGGAAAGGATGCTAGGGGCTTTTGGAAACGAGTGGGATCTGGGAACAGACCTGATGGCACGTTGAGGACTTGCACGATCACGGCCCAGACCTGGTTTAATCACTTTAGGACCTTATATTTACCGGTAGAAGGGTCCCTCAACGAGCCTTTTTCCCTCGCCCTCTTGGCAGAGGACAGTGTTCTTGACCCCTTTACTGCACGGGAGGTTGAGTCTGTAATTAAGTCCCCGGTACCCTTAAAGGCAGCCTGCCCTGATGGGCTACCAGGGGACTTACTTCGAGCCTACCCGACTGAATGGGGCAAACTGTTAACCGCCCTTTTAAATTCAATCTTGGAAGGAGGTCCTGTCCCTGAATCCTGGAAAGGGGCAGAGGTTGTCCCCATATTTAAAAAGGGATGTCGGGACAACCCTGGGAACTACAGGCCGATAAGCTTGATTGACTCGACACAAAAGGTGGCGGGGAAGGTGATTCTGGGGAGGATTCTTCAATGGGTGGACGAAAACCATATCCTGTCTAATTTTCAGGCGGGATTCCGCTCAGGTACGGGGACCATTGAACAGGTTTTCAGACTGATGCTATTGCAGTGGAAGGTGGTGGTGCTGGGCAAAGGCAGTCTTTATTTGGCCTTTATTGACCTGAAGACTGCCTTTGACCTGGTTCCTAGGGAAGAACTCTGGAGGGTCCTGTATGGTCTCGGGTTGCCCCCCTACATTCTGTCGCTTCTGATCAAACTTCACACAGATAACTACGCCCAGGTGCGTTGGGGCCAGAATGGGGAAAAGACTGATAGGATCCCGGTCTGCAGGGACGTCCGACAGGGATGTGTGCTAGCTCCCACACTATTCTCCTTATACGTTAATGGTGTGGTAGAGCACCTGCTTCAAGAACCAGCAGATGCACCCTCCCTGGGGGGCGTATGGTTCCCTACCCTGTTGTTTGCGGACAACACCCTTCTCATTGCCAAGACTCCCCAGGGTCTCCAGAAGCTTCTGAATTGTTTCCAGGGATTTTGTTCGGCAAGGGGGTTGGTGATCAATGTGGACAAGACTAAATACCTGATCATGCACCCACCACGGAAACTAGGACGTGCTCCAGTTCTGAACTCGGTCCCTCTCGAGAAAGTCTCGGAGTTCGATTACCTGGGAATACGTATGAGCGATGCTATGAGTTGGTCACCCCATATCAACAAGATGGTTCTTAGCCACAAAAGGGTGGGGGGTGCGCTGTTAAGGGAGTATCGTGCCTCATCAAGACAGTCCGTGGCACCACTAATTGACATCTACAAAGCAAGAGGAGCCACTGCAGCGTTATACGGGGCGGAGCTATGGGGTCTCTGTAACCTGGAGGCTCTATCTAAGTCAGAGAGCAAATTTCTGAAAGACCTATTGGCTCTCCCCCAGATCACCCCAACAGTTCCGGTGCTCTTAGACGTGGGCTGTAAACCAATCAGGGACCAGGCCCGCCTCCTGCCGCTGCTCTTATGGGCCCGCTTGTGGAGGGTTCCAGAACTGAAACCCTATGCCGACGGGCTGTCTGATGTGATGGGAATGGGGGGCTGGCACAAGATTAAGTGGCTAAGGGATATTAAAAGCCTCCTGGGGGAATTGGGTTTGGGGGCTTTTTGGGCTACAAAATCTGCCCCACCCAAAGCTACCTTGAAAAAACTGTATTGGGAATGGGTCTCCTCTCAACTTATCGTAAATCCCCGTCACTGCAATTCCACCGCAGCTTTTCTAAGAATCAAGGACGTGGTGGCCTATGAACCCTACCTGGACTTGATCACCATGCCAGTTGATAGGGCTCTTTACTTTAGGTTCAGAGTGGGTACTCTTCTGATAGGGGTTCTCCTTTCCAGATGGAAAACACCTGTGCAGCTATCGCCATTTTGTGCCCTCTGTCCTACAAGGCCTGAGACAGTGGCACATATCTTTTTTGAATGCCCTGATTACTCCCGTCCAAGGAGGTGTTGGCTCAAACCTCTGTGTAGACTATTGGGGACACGTCAGCATCTAGAGGCGTTACGTATCTTATTAACTGACACTTCCCCCCCCCCATAGTCTGTGGTGTCTCAAAATTTTTAAGATGGGCTTGGTTGATACGCACTAAAGACTGTCTATTTCAATTTAATCTATTTTTAACTAACTTATTTTTGTACTACCGCCATTTTGTACTTGTTTTAATCTCTGAATGTATTCATAAATTGTTGATCTGCAGTTTTAAAAATGTATGTAATGCTTTTAAGATATATCTGCATATCGAAATAAAGCTATCAACCAACATTTCCTGGGTTTTGCGTAACAGGCATCACTTACGTGACGTTGCCTCCCGGCATTCTGGGAGGTGTAGTCTTTCGTATGATGTCACCCTTTTGATACGCTAAATGCGGACAGCGGCTCTCCACGGCAGTAATCCTGACAATAGTGACTGATAGTAAGCTTGAAACGTAGTAGAAATAGCTACATCGGAAGACGCCAATTCGTTGGTAAATTCATTTAGGATAGGGCCAATATTTCTGCGTAGATTTGATTTTTTTAAATTGGTCAGCATTTTGTCTGCTTTATTTTGGCCTCCGTGGTAAGTGGACTTCATTTTAAGAAGGACATTACAAGCATCAACTGTGGCAAGTTTTTTAAGAGCAGATTTGACCCTAATTAACTCATGGAGAGTCAGAGGGGATTTAGAAGTGAAGAAAGTATGCTCCAGTGATTTGAGCTGCTGAAGTAGAGTATACTTGGCCTGGATGATTTTCTTCTTTCTTGCTGAGTATGCAATAGTAAAGCCACAAAAAGAGGCTTTAAAAGCATCCCAAGCATTAGGAAAAGAAGTGTCAAATGATTATTAATATTAAAACATTTGTTGATAAAGGTAGTGGCTTCACAGATTAAATCATTGTCGGACAAAAGAAAGTTATTACGGGCCCGATTCACAGAACTAACTTAAGACAAAATCCTAAACGTACTACTTTTGGTATTCACAGAAGTTAGGATTTTGTCTTAAGTTTGTCTTAAGACAGACGTAAGACAGACAAGTTAGGATTTTGTTTTAAGTCTGTCTTAAGACAAAATTAAGACAAAATCCAAACTTCTGTGAAAAAAAAGTAGTAAGTTTAGGATTTTGTCTTAAGTTAGTTCTGTGAATCGGGCCGTACATTTCCAATGACCAAATTTTGGAGTACTTAGGGAAAGGTCAAGTGAGGAAAGGATAGGAGCGTGGTCAGAAATAAAAATAGTAAAGGTTTACTAAACAAAATGTAATCATTCTAGAGCAAGTATGATGGACATAAGAAGAAAATGTGAATTCAAAAGAGTCAGGATTAGAAGATTTCCATACATCAAATAATGGACGTGAGGCAGTGGCAGATTGAAATGATCTGTGGAATTTATCGGGATTGAAATACATTTCTGTCTGTCAGAAAATGGGTCTAACCACTGATTAAAATCACCAGCAACAATAATGTTAGGATTATCAATGCAGGAGAGTAAGATCTTAATGTTATTCCAAAAATCGGGGTCTGGTTTACCAGGCCCATAAATATTGAAAAAAACAATCTCCTTATTATGAATGACAACCTTAGCCATTACCTAAAGTCCATCAGTGTCCCCTTGTGTAGATACAATTTGTACATGTAACACTTATGGAAGAGAATAGCAACACCACCCTTGCGTTTTGAGGCTGGGGAATAAACAACTTGTCTTACCCACTGTCTCTTTAATTTAAAAGATTCTAAATCATTACAATAAGTTTCCTGTAAGAAAGAAACATGAGAATTCAATTTAGACAAAAGAGAGAGTACCTTTGGTCTTTTAACAGGGTGTCCCAGACCACGAACGTTCCATGAAACAACATTACACATATTGGAAGGAGATGATACACTTCAGGAAAACAGCTGAAAACAGAGAAACATAATTTATTAAATACATATGAAACACAATATGCACAACAACAAATGGCAGAAAAAAGCACATGCATCGTACAGATTAAAAAAAAGGACAGACAATTAAGAACAGAAAGAGAAAATTAAATAGTAAGAAAGAGAGATAGATCAAGGAAAGAGATCCAGATCTAGGATGAAGAGTGGGCTAAGTGAGCATGGGGCGTAACAGCACCGAGGACAGACTGAGCGATAGAGAAAGAGATACAAGAGATAGGTCAAATAACAGCCATAAGGAAAATTATCGCAAAGGAGTTAGTGACATTGGATAGACCTATCAACGGAATTTGGTGAGAGACTTTGTAGAAAAGACTTCAATTTAACAGGATCACCAAAAGAATGAGTAGTGCCCTCATGAGTAATTTTACACAGACATGAATGCAAAATACCAAAGCAAATATGTAACGGTCTCATCTGAGGGTGAAGAGCAAGAAATGTCTTCCTTTTGGCATTAGTGGCATTAGAGAGATCCTGAGAGAGATAAACGGTGTGTCCAGACCATATAAGGCAACGCTTCACTTTTGCTGCTTTAAGCACATGAACAAGGTCTGTAAATTCCAAAAATAGCATTATAATTCCTTTAATATGTATTAATTAATATTATATATATATTCACTGAAAAAACCAAAGGTTTAACAGACGTTATAGACCGGAATTAGTATTTAAAAAACCTTAGAAATTCACTGAAAAAACCATAGGGTTCAGGGACGTTATATTTTGTTGGACATTTGACTCATATAAACCAGAGAAATTCGCCTGTTATATTTAGTTGAGCTAACTATAAATCACGCGCCCGCAATGCACTGCTGATGATGTCACATATTACATCACTCATGACATGGTCAGTGACATCTATGATGTCATCACTGATGACAACTCAAATGACATCACTGTTGACATCACTCATGACATCATCCACGTGATAATCTGATGCACATACTGATGATGTAATATAAACTTCGATACACTCATTCTAAAAGGCAGACTACTATTTTTGAAACCGTACACACAAGACTGCCATATTCTACATACCACTCACTATTTCCTAAGTCTACACACACATGCTGTCACTTATACTTATATTTACTCATCAATACAGGACAATAATATGCAGTCATACATCCATACATGCAGTTACACTCTGCCACTCATCCATAGAGTTACTCACACACCTAGTCAGTAAAGCAAAGAATCAATCACATACTCATTTACTCATGTATACAGGTATACACACCAACTTTGTATTTTTAGACATACCAAATCACTTATTTATACAGATACTAACACATATTTACTGTTTTATACAATCACTGATAGAAGCACACATTTATCCACGCACTCTTCAAATAATTTAGTCTCACGTATACTCATTTATATACTCCAACACTCACATATAGTGCTTTAAAACATATGTAGTTATTCACAGACATACCACTGAGACATTTATTCACTTACCAACACACCCATACATACACTAACTCAACAATACAGTACTTCCCAGGTGCACTATTTAATCCATACAACCACTGAATCACCCACTCAGACATCTATGCAAAGACTGTTACACCCCCATGCACCCACCCACACAGACACTCAGGGACCCATACAGATACTCAGACAACATAACCGATATAGACACTTATGTAGCTATTCAGCAACCCATGCAGTTGCTTATACACCAACGGAGAGACTAATACAGACTTTCACACAGTTTAGTAACCAGCCCATGCATTCAGTAAGACACGTTCAATCACTTACTTATACAGTCAGTCAAGCACATACGAAATAATTCCTTTAGGCACTTGTAAATGCATTCATTATTTGATACACCTTGGCATATATATATATAAAACATATTTAAACTTTACAGGAACACACATTCACTGGATGATGTCAAGAGTGATGTCATCAGGGATGTCATTTGAGATGTCATCAGTGATGTCACTGACCATGTCATGAGTCACGTAATGTGTGACATCATCAGCAGTGCATTGCGGGCGCGCAAGTTATAGTTAGCTTAACTGACTATAACAGGTGAATTTCTCTGGTTTTATATGGGTTAAATGTCCAACAAATTACAAGGTCCCGGAAACCTATGTTTTTTTCAGTGAATTTCTAAGGTTTTTTAAATACTAATTCCTAACTATAACCTCTGTAAAACCTATGGTTTTTTCAGTGAATTTCAAAGGTTTTTTAAATGCTAATTTCTAAGTATAACGTCCCTGAAACCTATGGTTTTTTCAATTATTTTCAAAGGTTTTTTAAATATGGAACTACTATTGTGTATTTGTCATTAGTACTGTTTTTTCTAACTTTTCAACTACATAAAATAAACTACAAAAGTGCTATGTAACATAATACATCTCACAAATTACAATCAGTTTTTTTAATAATACCAAACAATTTAAAATTGAGATAACAATTTTTCTCCCTTTATTTTGCTGTCATCAGCTACTACTTAACTTCACTATTCACAGTGATGTCAGTGTAGTTTCATCATAAACAGCAGGGAATAAATCAACTAGATTATTAAAAAAAAAAACTAAATCCCTAATTCTCCCAAATATAATACAAAATCAACACAAATAACACATCCAGTACTGCTTCAAATGTTCAAATCTTACCTTTACTTTGTAGTTTCTCTGCACATTTTCCCAATACACCAGATAATGTATCAAAAATTTTGCTTTGAAAGCATCCAGTATGAATTCCTTAAAGATCTATGTACCTTCCCAATAAGCCGAATAGTGTACCTAAAATCTTTGTTTCAGAAAAATCAAGTATGAGTTGAGTCATTCATAAGGTAATCTTGGTTTCATTTCCATGTTTGTATTGTTACAGTGACTCCAACCATTTTTACACTTTTTTCATATTTAACATATTAAACAATACCAGGTATTGTTAAATAGGAAAACTCGTTCTCTATCAACTATAGTCCTTGAAGATAATAAACACTCTTCACATTTATGTTCCCATTTGTAACTGAGTCCAAATAAACACTCGATCTGAGTTCCTTCATCTTCTAGTGCTCCAAGAATAACCATCAGAAATTATTGTGCATCTTGCTGTATATTAGCACTGAACGTTAAAGATCCAGTACATGTATCCAACAGTTGGCGAATACCAGAAGCAGAATGGATCTTACTTCTATCAGTTCTCAATTCTTGAAATAAAGTGTAAAGTGCAGAACATAAAGTTTTTTCCTGACTTTCCATAATTTCACCACAAACATCTTCAAGATAAAATATAACATTTAAAATAACATTACCCTAGCAATTGACACCAGAAGCATTTTCTAATTGGTATCCAACAACATCATCATCACTTGTTTGACTTTTCTGCTTCTTTACATCTTTTCTTTTCTGTTGATTTTCTTTCTGCTTTTCAACCATAGTTAACTTTTCAACATGTTTGCGTTTTGAACACACAATATTTTTCTCATAAATAGGATATTAACCTAAATGGGGAGCATAAAGCCTTCTCAAACGATTTTTGTTCTCTTACACAATTAACATCAGCACTAACCTTGTTCTCATCAGAATCAATTAAATACCAACCAGACAACGTTCTAACTCGAGATAATGCAACATATACCATTCCCTTTTAAACACAGTTCTTCCAACATTTACCAAAGAATAATCTACACTTAAACCTTGTGATTTGTGAATAGTTATTACATATGCTAAACAGAAGGGAAACTGTTTTCTACGAACATACAAGTCTTTTACAAGCAAAAAACGTGCGGCAGAACGCGCAGTCTGTCTTACCAGTGCAATCTGATCAAATTTAAGTTTCAAAAATTCTATTACATTTCTATTTTGATATTTCACAAAATCAACAACTTTCCCCATTGCTCCACTCACTAAACCTTCTTCTACATTCAGATTACGCTTCAAAATTACCCGACATACATCAACATTTTTTTCTAAGCCAGCAGTTTTTGATACAGACTTTTCCAAAGAATTGAATTTAGTCTGTAGTTTTTCTGAAAGAACAATTGTTATTCCTTGATGCTCGATTTGATCAATAGCTTCAATGTGAACTATTTCTGGATTTTCCAATTTCATAAGCTCTCTATTAAATGTATAACACTCCTCCACTGTAGGCATTAACCAAACTATTGACTTTTTTTCTTTCATTTTCTTGTACATTACTTCTGCTGGTGAGTTTTTATTTCTAAACAAGTTCTTTAGTAGACGACTTTGAAAACATTGTTTACCTTGTTTCCTTAACACCAATTCTTACATCTTTTAGAATATTTGCATAATCTTCATCTCTTGCTTATCACATATTCTGAGTGAGTTCTTCATATTCAAAACTAGCAGCCCGTCCCGACGCTGTCCGGGTATGAATTGCTGCCGGCCAGTAGTATATTGTTTTGTAGGATTTCGTTTTGATAGCATTTCTTATCTGTGACAGGCCTGTGAAACGCTCCGATTCACTTTGCACTGCTGATGCACTTAAGAGTGCGCGTTCAGTAGTGTCTGAAATCGAGTTTCCCTACTTTATTTTTCCTCGCAATATTATATAGCGCAAACTCGACAACATGGCATGAGCACAATTTACATTACAGAAGAACACATTCAGTTGTGGTAGGCACGGGGAGACAAAGCGATTTGCCTGGAATCACAGGATGTTGAGCTGATGCCGAGGTTCGAACGTAGCTCCCCAGCTCTAAAGTTCGCAATTCTAGAACTTGTGGCGGGAGGTGTGTCTAAAAGTGCATGTCGGTGCTGGCCATCAATGAGAGAGACCTGTGCATTTTTCAAATCAGTGGTGAAAAAATATGAGTATGTTCCTGGAGATGTTGGCCACCGTGCCACCAATGTACTTACCGGGGGAGGGTAAACACCCATTATTCCGCAACTTTCTTTCCGCATACCATCACTCCTTATACTTTCATTACAAAAGTACCATGACTCCGCAATGCCATTATAACACATGGCATTACATTTTATATGCTTTTACCACACATACATTTACAACGAGATTTATTGTAAATGCATGAATGGTAAAAGCATGTTTTTTTAATGTTTGGATAAGGTAAGTATGGGTATAGGGGTATATGTTTTGGGGTACTGAGGTATATTCATTTCAAAAATCTTTATTTCGATCACTGATCATAAAAGATACATAACAATATATACAATTAAAAACTTATTAAACCAATGTGATCAAGTAGTTAGGATGTATGAATTTAAATACATGTAGAACAATAAATACAAATCTATTTAGTGTGGACCATTAAACCAGTCTTTTCATAGCTCGACTGCGGCAGAACCACAGTGACGTTAAAAATTTTGAAATTGCAAAAACCACAGTGGGAGAAAGGTCTGATTTTAAAACTCTGTAGGCAGTTTGGTAAGATCTAAATCCCAAGTTCCTAAGTAGCGGGACTAGCCAGTATTTCCTGCTCCGCTCGTAGCCCTTGCAAAAGAAGACCGCGTGCACGTCGTCCTCCTTCGGGTGTGCACACATTGGGCAAGATGATACGGTGGAGCAGGATTTCCAGGACGCTGTAAATGAAGCCAGTGGAAGGCAACCATATCGCCACTGTAAAAACAATTTCCTCGTTAATGGAGGAGCGATCTCGTCTAAAGTTTTTTCAAGGGAATAGGAATCTTTCACTTGGAGAAATAGGTTTGACAAGGACCCTTCTCGAGTGTCATTAATTGCTCTTGTACGCATCAGGTCATAGTAAGCACTCACAATCACCTTTTTTGGAATCCTAATACATGAGTTCAAAGGGTCCGTCCATAATTCCGGGTAGCCCAATTCCTCAAACCTCCCCTTTACGTACGTTAACCACGGAATCTTCTTTATGTTCCTTTGTTCCAGGAATTCCTGTAATTCCTCTCTATAGTTTATGAGATCTGGGCTGCTCCACAAACGCCTCCAGAATGTTAAGGGTTTAAGTCCTAACTCCTCTGTTATGGGTTTAATTCCTAGATCTAATCTAAGGGGTAGTAATGGAGTGCTCTGGGGGAGGGCAGCTACCTGTCTCAAAAACTTGTTTTCAGTGGACTGTAGCTTTGGATGTTGGATGTGGCCCCACAACTCACCCCCGTAAGTGACCCCCGCCCGGGCTTGTGTTTTGTATATATGAATGATTGGGGTAAAGGGTCGATGGCGTGATTTATTTGCCAGGCGCAAAGTGCCACCCGCCAACTGAGCCAGTTTGATGGTCACTTTGGCCAGGTGCGACGTCCAAGTGAAATGTTCGTTTATGGTGATCCCCAAATATTCGATGTTATGTACACGTTCTAATTGGGCGGTGCCTAGCATAGGAGGGGTTCGATTACGAGATTTGGGATTTAAAATCATAAATTTTGTTTTTTGTGGGTTTATTTCCAATCCCCGGTCAGAGCAGAAATCTAAAAAGCCATCCAAGATGCGTTGGATCCCCATCGGGGATTTGGACAGCAGCAGGGTGTCATCTGCAAACATAATTGCAGGCACCCTGTTGCCAGTCAGCTTTGGGGCATCGGAGTTGGCAATCCTGTTCAGGTGGGCAACAACCCCGTTCACAAAGATGCAAAACAGGGTGGGTGCGAGCACGCACCCCTGTCTCACACCTCTGCGAACGGGGAACCTTTCGGTTAGTTTGCCACCTTTGCCACACCTTACGCGGGCATAGTTGTTGGAATGAAGTCTCATCAGGATTGCCAAAATATCCGCGGGGACATTCAGATCCTCCATGACTTTCCACAACCTTGCTCTGGGGACTAAATCGAAGGCGGCACGCAGGTCTACAAAGATGGTATATAGACTGCCGCCCTCGATTACCGCTGTTCTCCAGTAGAGAAGGTGGAGCCTAAAAATTTGATCTGTGGTCGATACTCCCTCCCTAAATCCTGCCTGATACTGGGATAGGATGTCCTTTTCTTCAATCCACGCCTGCAAACGATTCAGGATCAATCTGCCAAAGAGTTTTTGGGATATGTCAATCAGGCTGATGGGCCGATAGTTGGAAGGGAGCAGGGGGGAACCCTTTTTGTAAATTGGGACAACCTCTGCTCCCCTCCAAGTATCAGGCACCATCATTCCCCCCCAAATAGCATTAAATAATAGTGTGAGATACGGTGCCCATATCCCTGGTTCCTGTTTGAACAGGTCCCCCGGGACCCCGTCCAGCCCCGGTGCTTTTCCGGCAGCTAGCCCTTTAATGGCCTCCCTCACCTCCTTTTCAGTGATGGGGACATCTGGGGGGATTGGTATAGTTGTAGCTCCATCACTATTTGATTCCCATCCACCCTCCGCATATAATGCTTCAAAGTGGGCCTGCCATACTGGAGGGGCAATATTGGGCTCTATTGCGGAGGATAGGTCCTCCGTACCATTCGCCACTATCCGCCAAAATTTTCGGGAATCTCTAATTGCCAGTGCATTGGCGAGGTTCTCCCAATACTCAGAATCCCATTCCGCCCTTGCGTTCACCAGGAGGGATTTATACTTTTTCCTCCTATCGCGGATTACTTCCTTGCTAAGGTGTCCCTTGATAGCAGATAACAAATGGGCCTTTGCCTCCCTACACGTGGCGTTGTACCAAGAGGTTTTCGGCTTGTGAGGATTCAATTTCCCTGTGGTTATAAACAAATCCTGTTCTAGAGAGGCAATGATGCTTTTATGTGCTTGTGCTAACTCTCCTCTAGTATCTTCATTTTGGTCTTTAGTTCCTATAAAAAAGGCATTCTCCAGCAAGGGGATTAACCTTTCATATAGGCGGGGTATTCTATCCATACTGCTCGCCAACTTCTCCCACTTGACTTTCCTGCGGTTATTTTCAAGTAGGAGGCCCGTCATTACTTTGCCCGGTCCCTGCGATGTGTCCTCCCTCCCAGGAAGTGAATACATTAGTTCCAAAGAGTTGTGGTCACTATCCGTTCTAGGGCAAACTTTGAAGTCGACTATAGCTGGCCACATAAACGTTTTAACCATAATGTAATCCAGTCTGGACTCACTACCAGCTTTGTTGTAAGTAGGATTACTAGGTATATCCGATTTGCATCGGCCATTACATGCCCTGAGACCAAAATTAAGAGTGAGAGCGTTAATCTGCAGGGCTAGGGGAGTCCAAGCCCTTGGGGGTGGTGCCGCCGTCTCCGGTATAAACCAACAGGAGTCTTCGTCTAGAGAAGGACCATCTCGTAGTCCAGGCAAGGGTTCATAGTGAGAGTTAAAATCGCCCCCTACCAGACAGGCAAGTTCAGACGGAATGCCCTCTAGGAAGCTAGCTAGCTCATCCACGGTGCTCGACTCTTTATGCATCTGTGTCGGCCTTGAATAGATACTGATCACTAGTAGCTTCATAGAGTCTGGCCATTCAAGTAGGACAGCCAGCAAATCGTCAGAAGCAGTCTCTAGGTAGGTAGCTTGGCAACCTAGGTCCGATGCTACCGCTATCATTAATCCCCCTGATGGCCTGCCCCTTCCCCCCCATTTGGCTGCCTTGAAGAAGGAAGCGAAACCCGGTAATTCTATTTCTTCTCGTGCCCATGTTTCTTGAAGGAGTAATACGTTTTTGGATCTAATATAGGAACCCCACTCTGGACAGTCTAATTTGTTGGAGAGCCCTGCCACATTCCAGGAGATTGCTGTCATAACTATCGATTGGTTGAGTGGTGGACTTATAGGAACCAAATTGGAATCAATAGACTCAGGGTAAACCCTATGATTTAAAGTGGGGTGGTTCTTGCCCTGTAGTCTAATAGCAGAATGTGGGGAGGGCTGCAACAAGCTTGGGGACAGGCTAGGTTCAAGTGTGCTAACTGCCCTAAGGTGTAAATCGGGAGCTGTAGATGTAGAAGTAACAGTTGGATGGTCTGTAGGTGTAAAGATGCCAGGTGGGGAAGTTGCACTGGCGTCATTCCCCGATTCGACCGCCTGTCAATCTACCATTTCTAAGCTATTATATCGGTTCTGTGTGGATAAATAAGCAGGATAGTGTGTTCTATATGGACCGGAAATTCCCCTCTTGTGTCCACCACCCCCCCTCCTCCTCCTAGTGATAGTTTCCCAGCCAGCCTCATCCCCAAAACTAGGGTAGTACTCTCTGGTTCTTTCCCTGTGTAACGGATAGTTATTGGTCTCCCTGGGGCAATTTTCCCAGCCCTCCAATAGCTCTTGGTGATGCCCCCATCTATGGTCCTCTAAATTGTATGTATCGGAGGGGTAAAAAAAGGCGAGGGGAAGTGTTTGAATGGTACTGCCAAAAACCTCATCAGAAACACAAGAGCAGATATATGCAGCTGTGTTGGGGTCTCTAAAAGAAACCAGGATACAATCTCCTCTTATGGATTTCCTGGTGTGCCCCACCCAAGCTACTCTCTTGGTCGTGGCTATGTCACTCACTGTTCCTCTCGGAAGTGGTCTATTAACCGAGAGCCAGTTTATCACTTTGTTCTTAAGTGAAGTGGTTGATTCAAATATAGGGGGATTGAGTTCAGGCACCCCTGCCATAACTACGGTGTAAGGAGAGGCTTCTGGGGGGAGGTTTGCAAACTGTAATTTTCGTTTGCTGTATGGTTTCTCTCCATCCAGAGGAGGGTCCTTCTTAGTTTTTGCCGAAGACATAAGATTTTCTTTAGGGGGGGGAGGGGCTGGTTTTGGGGAGGCGGTATTTGAATGCTGCATAGGCATCAAAGCCTTAATTGCAGCTGGCGGTTGTGATGCGTTTTTGTTTGGGGGTACTGTAGGTTTAGGTTTTAAGTCTGGGGGCTTATTATTTGCTACTGCCAATGGACTGTTATCTTTACTAGGGTCAGAACCCAAACCCTCCTTTGTTGTTTTGGTCCCACTAGTGTCAATTTTCCTTGCGTCAGCAAGTTGCACGGTTGCCTTTTCGATAGTGACTAATCTTGCTTCTATCTTAATCAGTCTCGCCTCGAGGGGACTCAATAGAGACCTAAGCAGTGTACCTATGTCCTCTAATGTAATGTCATCCGTGGAGGTGTCTGCTTGCGTGTTATTTGGGCATTGTGAGGGTGGAGTAGGTTTGGGTAATCTAGAAGTATCTAACATACCCGGCCTCTCCACCACGGAGGCAAGTGTGGCTGCATTCCCCCCTTTGCCTCTGACTTGTTTAGGATTGGGAGTATTGGACCTAAACTCTTCTAGATTTTGCAGCCCATGCTTCTTTTTTGGAATAGCCCCCTCTCTAGATCCCTTGTTGCTATCTATAGTAGCCTCTGTAATTGGAGCTATCCCTGTATTCTCTAAAGGCATAAGCTGGACGGGTTGAATGGTAGGTAGACCCCTAAGACTCATGTCGTCTAGATCACTCTGCAGATCGATAGTGAGTTCTGGAGTAATAATTAAAGTATCTTGGGCGGAGCCTAGTACCTGGTCTGTGCTGGAAATATTTAGTATTATAGAACTATTTTCTGGGGTTCTAGCTTGGGCCATAGGACCCAACGAAGATCTCCTTACCCAGTCAATTTCTTGGGATATTCTGCGTTCCAAGACCTGGATTTCCTCGATCAGGAGGGAACCCGCTTTGGCAAAGTAAGTGTCAATTGGGCCTTTCACCGCTCCAGCTGCGGCAAGCGAAGATGTTTTACTCCTAGTTTCCCGTGTGCACATTTCACAAGTGTTTTAATGGTCTCGGGTTAACAAATTAAGTGGTAGGGCCCGGACCGGACTCTCACGTACTCTAACGGCCTCAAACGGCCCTGTCTTAGCCCAGTCTTCGCCCCAGCCTGCGTCCCGCGTGCGTCCCGCGGTGCGGTGTGAGGCTCTTCAGTTTGTAGTACTGGGCTGGGGGCGTGGCCGCCGGGGGAAGAGGCACCAGCTGTGAGGAGCAGAGGCTGCTGGTCCTCGCAGTCCCCCGGTAGGCTCGCTGCGCTGCTAACCCCCCGCAGTGCTCAACCTGGGAGCGAAGGTTCCTTCCACCGACTGTGGACGCTCACACCAGGGAGGACGGGGTTAGTGCAAGGAGATGAACGGCACCCGCGAAGCGGGTGTCGTGAAATGTGGGCTCGGTCTGATAAGCAGGAAGCAAGTGATCCGGACAGCAAACAAAGCAGGTATGACAAGACGCCCACGCTGAATCGAGTCTCAGCACAGATAACGCTGAGGGCTGGGGGCGTGGCCGCCGGGGGAAGAGGCACCAGCTGTGAGGAGCAGAGGCTGCTGGTCCTCGCAGTCCCCCGGTAGGCTCGCCGCGCTGCTAACCCCCCGCAGTGCTCAGCCTGGGAGCGAAGGTTCCTTCCACCGACTGTGAACGCTCACACCAGGGAGGATGGGGTTAGTGCAAGGAGATGAACGGCACCCGCGAAGCGGGTGTCGTGAAATGTGGGCTCGGTCTGATAAGCAGGAAGCAAGTGATCCGGACAGCAAACAAAGCAGGTATGACAAGACGCATAGGTCAGACAGAGGTATATGTTTTGGGGTGTTTGGGTATTTTAATGGTTCAGATATCGTTTAGGGTTTTGGGGTACAGGGGTAGTTTTAGGGTTTAGGGATAGGTATGGGTTTTGGGGTACAGGGATATTTTTAGGGTTCAGGGCTAGGTTTGGGTTTTGGGGTATAGGGGTATTTTTAGGGTTCAGGGGTAGGTTTGGGTTTTGGGTTACAGGGGTATTTTAAGGGTTCAGGGCTAGGTTTGGGTTTTGGGGTACAGGGGTATTTTTAGGGTTCGGGGCTAGGTTTGGGTTTTGGGGTACAGGGGTATTTTGGGTTCAGGGGTAGGTTTGGGTTTTGGGGTACAGGGGTATTTTAAGGGATCAGGGCTAGGTTTGGGTTTGGGGTACAGGGGTATTTCAGGGTTCAGGGGTAGGTTTGGGTTTTGGGGTACAGTGGTATTTTTAGGGTTCAGGGCTAGGTTTGGGTTTTGGGGTACAGGGGTATTTTTAGGGTTCAGGGGTAGGTTTGGGTTTTGAGGTACAGCAGTATTTATAGGGTTCAGGGCTAGGTTTGGATTTTGGGGTACAGGGGTATTTTTAGGGTTTAGGGATAGGTTTGGGTTTTGGAGTACAGGGTATCTTTATAGGGTTAAGATGGGTTAGTGTTTAAGGGTGTTGGGGTATTTTAAGGAGTAAGGGTGGGTTATGATTATGGGGTGCAGGGGTATTTAAAGGGAACAGGGTGGACACCCGGAGCTGGAATGTACAGAACCTGGGAAGAAAAAACAATGAAATATTGGGCACAACGCTCGCTTTTTTTCCCATAATCCCGCGCCCCGCACACGCCCACACCCCCAGCACACACCCACAGTACACGATATGAGACATGTCATGAAGGGCGGAACGTACCACACTCCCCCAGCGTTTGTCACGCCCCCAGCACACGCTCACAGCATAACGCAGACACGCCCACAAGGGACTACTTTGCTGACACGGTTCTTTTACCTTTTAAATGTATATGGTGGGCGTCTGCATAGCCTATGTCCTTCTGCTGCAACTGCCCTTTCCAACGCTGTATTGGGTGTTGTGATTGGTGCTGTGGTTCCTGAGATTACCCGCCTCAAAGGTTTGGCCTCTCTCTTTATTATATTAGTATGAATGTAAGCAAAGATTCACATTTCCAATACTTCCCAAAGATTTTTTAGTGTCTTCATGTAGAAGAGTTTCAAACACTGGTTCTCCTTTTACAGGGGTTAGTTGTAGCAGATCTCCAAATACAATTAAATGTTTTTCCCCAAAGAGAACGTCTTAATCTGTTTTTAACACCTGTTGCATTCTTAAGTGTACAAAAGCAAGCATTATGTTTGAGACCATGCTCACCACATCAATAATTAAAAGTTTCATTTTCTTCAGCACTTATGACACTTTATAAGAAGCTTCTCCAGACAACTTCTAATATTCTAATTTATTATCATGCTCCACTGGTAACATCAATAATCTATGCAAAGTAACTTTTTTAACATTGTGTGCAGCTAGTCCAGTTGGAGCTGTTACCACACAACATAAATGTGCACTAGAAGTTTTTTGAAGATAACTGGTCAAAACTTTAATTAAAATACGTTTACCTGTCCCAGCTTGACCACTGATGTACATCAGAAAAGGTTTAAAAGATCAACACAGACATTCTTTTTTTTCATGCAACAAACCATGGTCTATCCGTTCTTCCACTTGCACATATATTTCTTTCTGTTCAGCATTTACTTTTCCAATGTTATATTCTCCTCGTCTGCTTGTTGCATTGCAATTTCGACTTCATGCATAGCAATCCCTGCTTCATTTTCCAGCATTGGTTGTCCAAGAGGATCTTGACTACATGGGCCACTACTCTGGCTATAGTGGGAACTTTCATGAGCTATTTCAGCTATATTAGTCTTTTCCTGTTCAACTTTATCATTAAACATTTTTAAATATGTAGGGAAAATTGGACATCCAATGCTATCTTTACAAGCATTAAAAGAATCTTCGTAGCAGTCAAGCTCTCCAAGTAATTCACTTTCACTACGCCATGGTTTAAACAGTTGCAAAAGTGCTAAATAGTAAAATGTTCACTTATCTGGAGTTTCACAACTAAGGTGTCCATTAGGATGGTGGGCGGGCATTGCCCGCCCGCCATCCTGTCGGTGAAAGGGACCGCCCGCCATAAGGGCGGGGGACCCGTGGGCAGCATTAAAATGCACCCGCCACAGTGGCGGGCGCATCCTGCATTCCAACCATTGTGACGGGCGGTGCACTCAGCACCGCCCGCCACAATGGCAGGAAGGCAGGCTGTGCGCTTCCATGCACAGCATGGCAAGCACCGCGCGGTGCCTGCCATGCTGTGCATGGAACTGCAAGGAGGTACCAAAGGTACCCCCCATGTGCCACCCCACCCCCCCGGAGTCCCTGGGGGCCCGCAACGGGCCCCTGCAGGGAGTCTCCGCATGCCTTTCCGTGGCGGCATTGGGGGGTGCACATGGGGGGTCCCCCCATGACTTTCAAAGACATGACAGGCACCGCACAACATGCATTTTTAGCATTGGTTTCAGCACCGCCGGCCTCAATGTTAAAAATACGGGATGCGCCCGCCACTGTGGCGGGCACATCCTAATTGCCCCAACAGGACCCCCGCCCTAACGGCCAACGGTCCCATTTACCGTGAGGATGGCGGGCGGACAAAGTTGCCCGCAATCCTAATGATGCCCAGAGTCACCAAAATGTTGCCAATTCCGCAGGCGGAACGGAATATTCTGCCCATCGCTAATGACACCAGGAGTAATAGGACAAAGTCATGAATAGCCAGGAGGGCTGGGGCAGATTCAGTCACATGTCACCTCAAAAGGAGAAGGGGTAGAAAGCTGGGTCAGGTAAATACTCTGCCTTCCAGAGGGAGCCCAAGAATGGGGCAGTAGCGGCACGTGTCATGGCTGCTTGTGAAAGACCAGGAGGTTGAAGAGAGTCTTTCACGTGCCAGGCGCGCTTAGAGGCCAGATGGGCTGAGGCAGAGTGAGTAACACATCAGCAGCTCCTCAGCATGGTCAAGGGGAATAAGGCAGAGTCATTCTAATGCCAGGCTCGCCAGAGGCCAGGAGGGATGGGGTGAAGTCAGTTACCTGCGCCTCTGAGCCGCAGAAGGCGTAGAAAGGGTGGGTGGCAAGGATGAAAGGCCAGGGGGCCCCATCACTGAAGTACTGTAAGAACCCTCACCTGTCAGGCTCGCCTCGGAGCAGCAGGAAGGGTTGGGGCACTTACAGTTGAGTCTGTTGGAAGGTCAGGAGGGCACAGTACGAGTTATTTAAATGTCAGGGGTGTCTGACTCACCCCAGCTCTCCTGGTAATCCTGAGGCACCGGGCGGGTGGGGGCCCTGGCTAGAACACCCCATAAGGTAAGAGGAGAAGAGACTGTGGTAAAAGGTCACACACTCGTTCCTCCGTGGATTGAGGCCCCACAGGGGTCGGGGCACCCCTCAGTGCTGCAGGCCCTGGGCGGGGCAGGGATGGGGAGCGCGGGGAGGGGGGGTCACCCAGGCAAGCACAGGGATCCGCACGTCCGCCCACCCCTAGCCTCTGCCTCCGGGTCCCGGGGACATTCCACTCTCAGGGGTACCCGGGGTCAGTGCAGGGGTGCCCGTGGGAATAGCCGTTTATTCATGGGCTCTATCTGGGTCTAATCTGAAATGTAGTATGTGGCCAAAGGAGAGGAGCAGGGAAAACAGGCACCAAACTCCCGCCAGCTTCAAAGCGCCCACGTCCCATTCCCCTCCAAAGCATCAGTGCTTGGATAAGGATAGCGCCACCGCGGGAGCAGAGCGCGCGACCCAAGGGGCCTTCTCTGGGCGCACCCGTCCATCAAACCCAAGGGTTTGAAGAAAGTCATATTTCTCAAAGGAGCGCATCACTGGAATAACGTGTCCGCCTTACAGGCAACAGCTTCATTGTCATATTAAAAAAAGCTTCTTGGCGCGTTGGACTTTCTCCTGCATGCTTTTGGGGCAAGGAAACAGCTACCCAACCCCATCAATGTGTTTAAGCAGAAAACAACAGATACACAAATATGGAGGTGGTGATGTATAGCGCCGTCCGAGTGTATCCGGACACCAGCGCTATCATCAACTAATTAATCGA